>NC_039284.1:9867104-9874517 GCF_003368295.1 Carassius auratus
CAGTCTGGTAGTTCACTGATCTCATATTATTGCCATTTTCACAGGATTAGAGGGAATTCATTGATAAATGAAAGATAATTGAACATCTTCCCATTATTTCTTGCTATTCATAAGTGTATACAGTTGCTGAGCACAATACAGTGTGTATATTGAGACATCATCAAGCCTGTGATGTAATGTAAATGATCAAATTAGTGCAGAACCACAGACTAATTTCTCCACAAACACCGGTCGTGGTTGGGAGGTGTGGGGCCGTTATTGTAAACGTAGTCATCATTAGTGTGGGGCGCTCACCCTCTCTCGCCTGTTTGTAAACAGCCCATTAGTTCAGAGCGTGTTTAGTGTGATCATGTTTACTGGCTGGTGCCGGGGCTGCCAGGGCTGTTCCTCCTCCGGCGGCGAGGAGGAAGAGAAGCAGTTGGATGAGCAGAGGGAAATTAATGTGCCATTCAGGATGACTGCTTTTGTCTCCTATTGACATGATCACACAAGCTGGAGGGGAAAGGCGATTTACACAGTCAAAGAGCTGTAAACGCCACAGTAGGATACAAGAGGAGATGGAAGCAATGCAAATGCTTATAGCTGCTTAAGTTGATTTATTTTCAAGCAGCCCAGTTGAATGTGACAGCTATTTTTTAAAATTCAATTTATTGTTAAATGGGTCTTTATTTGATTACTGGCACTTTTGGCTACATGGACGTTTAGAAAAATAAAAATAAAAAAAATAACCTCTCACTGGTTTAATTTGTTTAACAATGTCCAAAAGTGGACATATTCCTCAAAATCATATATAACACATATATAACACATATATAACGTATACATATAACATTAAAAATGCAACACTTTTTGTTTTTGCCCCATTTTGTATACATTATGTATACAAAAGGCCTTTTTCTCTAAAAATATTGTTAACAAACCTGTATAAATCCGTGTTCGTGAGCACTTCTTTGCCGAGATAATCCTTCCAGCACACAGGTGTGGCATATCAAGATGCTGATTAGACAACATGATTATTGCACAGGTGTGCCTTAGGCTGGCCACAATAAAAGGCCACTCTAAAATGTGCAGTTTCATTACACAGCACAATGCCACAGATGGAGCGTGCAGTTGTCATGCTGACTGCAGGAGTGTTCTCTACTATGAGCCATCTCTAAAGGTGATGAATCCCGGGTTTCACTGTACAGGAGAGATGGCAGACAGCATGTATAGTGTTGTGTGGGTGAGCAGTTTGCTGATGTCAACATTGTGGATCAAGTGACCCATGGTTGCGGTTGGGTTATGGTATGGTCAGGTGTATGTTATGGACAACGAACACTGGTGCATTTTATTGATGGCATTTATAAGGCACAATGATACCGTGACGAGATCCTGAGGCCCATTGTTGTGCCATTCATTCACGACCATCACCTCATGTTGAAGCATGATAATGCACCGCCCCAATGTTGCAAGGATCTGTACACAATTCCAGGAAGCTGAAAACATCCATGGCAAATGGTTGACTGTTTTTTTGGGAGCAAAAACAAAAGTGTTGCGTTTATAATTTTGTTCAGTGTATATTCTTATATTTTTGTAATAATAATTTCTATATGTTACACTGTGTTTAATAGTAATTTTAACTGTAAAAATTACTATGAAAAAACCTGTTAATTGGTTTACAGTCAGTTTTCTTACTACAGTATATCTGCTGAAAAACTGATAAATTATATTTTTTTAGTACTTCAGTAGGTTGGTATTTTAACAATTAACATTAAACCAGTTAATGAGATTTCAGTTTTGATTAACAGTAAATTTAAGATCCAGCTGTAAAGCCTAAAATGTTGCTAGCACATTTAATTTTTTTTTTTTTTTTTACAAAAAAGTTCTGTCAACCGCAGCTGCCATTTTTGAACTATAACTATAATTAAATATATATTTTTTTTCAGTGTGGAAATACATTTTAAACATTTCTGATTTTCATAGTACTTTGCTTTATACTAAATACACACAAATAACATTTTCAGACTTTTTGTAATTTATGTTATACTGAAGTTTACACATAAAAGTGTCAGAACAAAAACCCAGCTTGTAATTACAGATGAACCTCAATATAGAAAGTATTGTTAGATTCTTTATAAAGAAAGAATCCCATTCTGTTTCTGCCTGTCCTCTCAGATACAACGCACACTTGACCTCAAAACACCTTACTGTGTGAATGTGAGATTGTTCACTAGGGGTGTGTCTGTGCACTTTTCCTCATTATATAAGTCCTCTGAGACTGCATTAACCCTCTAAACTGCAAGACAAAGGGTTAAAAAAATGCTTGTTATTTTCCAATCCTCCCTTACCTGCCCTGATCCTATCGTGTTTTACAGCCAAGCTTTGCCCTTCAAAAGGATGAAGAACAGCCGCTTTCAGCTGACGTGACAGCTGGGTATCAAGTTTTACAAAAATGCTGTGATAGATATTAATAACTCTTTGTTTATGTTGCTGGTGAGCTCCACCTGAGCAGCAGGTGCAGGGCTCTGATAACATCATAACTGAGGACACACAGGTGTGAGCAAACAGGAAGGAACAAATACACCAGTAGGTTTTGGATGTCACTCTGGATAGCATTTCTCCTCGTGCAGCTCCCTGAGAGACACTGTCTGCTGAGGTTCATAAACCACACGGGCAAAGACATTGTGAGGAGGACACAGTCAGTGTTATGAAGGGAAAAATAAACCAGGGATGGAATATTTTCTTAAACTCTTCCGAATACACTTATACGTTTATATAAACGTGTGGAATTTATGCGCCATATGTAACAAGAACAGCTAGTAATGTTCTTTTTTAACCCAAGCAGAATAGATACTTGAACATTCTCATCCCACTGTTTCTGCTGTTACATTTATAACATATATATGTATATTATTATTATTGTTTTACATGTAGATATTGTAAATTGTCAATATTTCTGCATGAATTGAAAATAAGGTAAAGAAGGAATATAGAGCATAAATAATGCTCCAATAAATAAATCTCTAGAAACTTGTGAACAAATTCACATCTGTTTGCATTAGATAGATTACACTGTTTGCAATCTAATTGCAAATAATTGTTCTGTCGTCAGATCTGAAAGCACACACAATTTTTATGCTCATGTTTGCTTTTCTCTTCTTCTCAATGGACCTTTGTGAGTTTCGATTGAATGATAATTTTATGTTGAGATTTCATTTGTTCATTTAATCTCAATATGTTGAAGTGTCCTGGACAATATGTGAATGGACAAACATATCGCTGGCTGTTAGAGTGAATATTCGGAGGATTCAGAGATGACATTCCGTCATGTTCCTCACATCTGCTGACAGAATCACTCCCCTGAATGCATGTGGAGGTAGACGTGTGATGATGAACTTGTTCTGACAGAATCATCTGCTGCACCATCAAGTGGAGAGAAAAAGTACCGCGTTGACTTTCACACAGTTCTCCAGCACTTTATGCTTAGTGTGACAGCGTTAATGAGTTATTGACCTGCAAGTGTCACAGAGCCCCTTTTGAAGCCGTCTTTTAAATAATGACTTTGTAAACCACTGAATAGATCCTGGGGACCCACAGAACTGCACAATTTATGTGTCTCTTATCTGACACTGGTTAGTTGATGGGGCTCGCTGCTAATGAGCTGATGATCTGAATCAGGTATGTTAAATAAGAAAGATACAGAAAAATGTGCAGAACTGTGGGCACCCGGGATCACAATTGACAACCACTGAATAGATCACAGACAAGTCATAGAATGCTTATTACTGAATATTTTGGTCTGAATATAGCTAAATAAATAAATAAAATGAAATACAAAATAAAAATAGAAATATACAAAAATATAAATTATATACATATATATATATATATAATTTTTTTTTTTACTTCAGTTCTTGTTTTATTTGTAAGTCTCACAGCATTAAGTAAGGTTAAAAAAACGTAATTCAAGATATATTTTCTTAAACATATAAGTTTTGATATTTTACACAATTTTGATTAACTTCTAAATATATCTTGTCTGGAGGATAAAATATTTTACTGAAAACAAGACAAAAATATTAAGAACATTAGTTTTTCCAGTTGTTTAATTAATTAGCTATGAATGCAAATACTGATAAAGCAATTAATCTTCTTCTATTTAGAAATTGTTTTTGATAATTGTCCAGTTTGTCTGTTTCATGTGTTTAGTTCATTTAGAATGATTTATATAACTTCATTTTGTTCACGTTTCCCTTGGTAAATTCTGTTCAAAAGCAGTGGGAAGAAATTAAATAATGAAATATATTCTTACATTGTGCTTTTCTTTGTCCCAATTTTGATTTCTTTTTCTTTTCGACTGTTGCAATCCTCCCACAAAATGTAATGTTTGAAAAGCAAATGCACATTCCTTCTTTGTAGAGATGATACCAAGGTCACGGCTGGAATTTTAATGGAAGTTATTTCTCTTTTTAAACTGGTACGAGTCTTGCATGGCAACAGTACAGTTTCTATGGTGCGAAAATATACTCTGACTTTAAGACACAACAAAAAAGCCCTGGCTCACCTCGCACAAATGTAAAAAAAAAAAAACCATACAAGCAGAATATTGTACAAAGAAGATACACTTTGTTCAAGCAACCCATAAACCCTAGTATGAAGAGTATGAAGAATTATGATATAAAATACGCTTGAGATTGTGTGAAGAGGAGTATATAGATGTATGTTTGAGCAGCTTATCAGCAGGGTCAATGACTGAAGCCTATGTGGGATATGAAAAGTGATTATTTGGGTAAATGGCTTCCATGTAAATGAACAAAGAAGCAGAGATCGTATAGCAATCACAACATGGCCTGTTCCAGCCTTATCAGTTCAGGACCCTCAATCGATTAGTCCTACCTTGTATTGGGTTAAGAAAATACAGCCAGACAGCTGTTTTCTCCCGGCTTACGCCTGAGTTAACTCAAGCAGAGAGGACATGGATATGGTTAGATGTGATTTCAGGTGTGCAGATCCTCTGGAATCTGTTGACATCTCTGTGACATTATTATGAAGTCTGGCTGCGGCACGAGCGAAAGCCTGCTGCAATTTTGCCAAAACCAAAACAATCACGCTTGTTTTGTTTAACTTGCAAATGTTCTGTTTAGAAGGGAGCGTTGAGGTTTATGTTGACACGTTCCCACTTTTTCTGTTTTGTTTTGCGCTCCCAATTCTCACGTTATGAAGGTAAAGCGCAGCCCAGAAGCGATGAAGGTTGGAGGGTGTGAGTCTCCTGATATTACTTCCAGATGCCAGCTAGACTCGGCGGAGCCGGAGCTGTGGAGCAGGGCTTGGGTTTAGTTGTCTTTTCCTCCAGGTGTGATGCCTCATGCTGATTCCTCCACATGTTCTGCTGGCCTTATCCAAACATGGCAGGACTGGGACAGTGCTGGTCCACTCCGCTCCTCACCCACCCATCCACTGAAGCTTGTTCCTTCACACGGCTGCAGAAGCCAGGCCAGGCCAGTCTCCTGCATTTCCCTGCAGACTGGCAGTCCAGCACCTTCAGAGCTATTCAATCCTAAAGGAGAAAAGCCCTTCTATTTTCAGTAACATAAGAAGATGCTACAGTGCATCACTATTTACAGCTTTACAACAGAGCAAAAATCAGATTATAATGAAATACATTCACTTTCTCCCTTCCAAATTCTTTATTTGCCAATACTATTCTGTTTATAAGACAGTGTTGAGTGAATTTGTTTAGAATTAGATGATTAATTTAAATACAGCTGTTCCACTGATTCATTTGATCCCTGCACTGGATTTATCAACTTTATAACAGAGCAAGAATAAGTAAAAATAAAAATACAAATAAAACACATTCACTTAAAATATCCTTTCTCTCATTTAATTAATGAGTTACACTGCTTAACCTTGTCTTTTAAACAGCTTTATTTAAAAGAATAATCTGATACACTTCTGTTAATCTATCAGTTGAGTGATTCATTTAAATGAAGCAGTTCAAAAACGATTCACTGGTTTATTTGACTCCTTGCACTGGCGCCTGAGTTGGATTTTACATCCTTTTCTGATATAACAAATTGTGTTGCGCTATCAGTCATTTCATGTTTAAGTAAATGAGAAAATTAAATTAACATAATATAAAATGTGTTTAAATTGTGATGAATTATGGAGTTTAAATTGATCAGATAAATTCATCACCCAAATTGTTGTTGTACATTTGATATGAATACTGTATAAATAGAAAATTGCTTCCACGAATTAGCCACTTTTTCAGCTTTTTTTTTTTTTTTTTTTTTTTAAATTATTTAGAAGATTAATTTAAATTAAGCATTTCAAGGCATAATGAGGCATTGGAAGTAAAAGTTTGCTGCAATTTTGAGAAACAAATGAAGTCAAACGCTTGCAAATGTTACGCTTGTTTATGTTGAGTGAATTGGTTAATTCAGACAATTCATTTAAATACAGATGTTTTTACTGATTCATTTGACTCCCTGTGCTTTAGATTGATCAGCTTTTTTGATATAACTAATTCTTTTTTTTACAAAATAATGTAATATTTTAGTAAATTAGGATTTTTAATTTAGTGGAAAAAAAATATAGCGTATTTAAATTGGTCAGACTAATTCTGTCACAAATTGTTATGTGCTTGACATAAATATTACACTGTAATGTTTTATATAAAGAAACTGAAATTTCTTTGTCAAAAGATTAGCATGTAGTCAGCTTGTAAACTTGACAGTTTCATTTGTCGTTTCCTCAACACTAATGTTCATTCTTTCCCCCTTGTGGCTCTCCTCCAGATCACCACCTCCATATTTTCCTCCCATTTTCATCAGTAGTAGCAGTGTTTGTTTGCTTGTGCTGCGGGTCGCCGGAGCTATAGGCCTGTCAAGAATATATTACTCTTGTAATGTGAGCCAGGTCACGCCATTGTAGGCACATTAAAGCTGTCACATTTCCAACTTGGTGGATTGTAAACAATGGGCTTGTAGGTAGTGTCTGAAGGACAAGGAGAAGAAAAGAGGACAACCAATAAAAGAAAGACTTGTTCTGCGTCTACTCCTGTGCTTGCCAACGTGTGTTGTCACTGAAAGTGTGGTCATGCATTTAGTTAATAAAGCATCTTGGCAGAAGCACACATTCTCACAATAACACCATAGTGTTTGTAAAGGTGACCTGACAGAGATCTCTTATGGCAGATCAAAGGTTAATAATGTGTTTTAACAAATCCGGAGAGTAGTGACTTTATCATAATTCAGAGTCTAATGCTTTCATAATTCATTTGTCCCATTGATAATTAGATGTTGTTAGATGTTTTGTTAGATTATATGACTACCTAGCTGAGGGAAACATTGTATTGTTGTATCATGTACAGTATAGTGTGTGTGTGTGTGTGTGTGTGTGTGTGTGTGTGTGTGTGTGTGTATATATATA